>NC_056728.1:1209403827-1209433827 GCF_019279795.1 Protopterus annectens
CAGATCACTACAAGGTAGGTGCTATTATTACCCCCCCACGTGAGGTTGACATCCTTCACAAAGGCCTCTCTAAGACCTATTACCGTTGTCAGAACCTTGGACATAAGCTCAATGCCAGATGTTGTGCCGCCATCCCATTTGGGTAAGACATGGTTCCCATAAAGTAATACATTGATGGTAGTCCACTGAACACTGATGTTGGTATAGTGGAACTGGGAACACAGGTTGACACGAGCTCTGTGGTGACCACGACAGTGCCTCTGTCTTCCAAAATTCCTTCCATGTGCCACTTCCCATGACTAAAGGTGTTGGATCCGGGAAATAAAAGGACAGTGTTTCCCTGTACACTCCACTCAGTAGGCCAATCAATGTGTACTATGGCCCATTTGCCATGTACCCCATTGGACACCAGCAACAACAGGAGTGGCTGCAAATGTACCTCACAAAGAGGATCTTAGGTACTACACACTTGCCCCATATGGACAGACAACAACAACTGCAAAGAAACTCTGTCTCATATTGGTAACTTAGGTGCAATCTCTACCTGACATACACAGCCATGTCTGACCCAACCCTGTCAGGAATGCTGCATCTGAGGAAACCAATCTGTCCACACATCATGCCCCAGATACCTCAACTCCAGCCTCACAATCAACAGCACATGCTGGAGGGACAGTCTCACAACCCAGAGACTGGCCACACTATAGAATAGATGCCGCATACATGTCAAGCAGAGCACATCACTGGCCCTCTTCAAGAGAAATCAGGAGGAGTGGATAGGGAATAGAATACTCACCCTCTGGATCATTCCAGTGACTATACTCAGTAGACATGCAGGGGGGAGTATCGTCAGGTGGTATAATGCCAGTGTATTCCCATGGGCTAGCCTTGTAAAGCCTCCCTGGCCATTTGTCATATACACAACTATGAATCTTTGAACCTATGGATCTCAGTACTGTCAAATGTGTGTGTGTGAGCATTAGTGTATATAAAAGTGTTTGTGAGTGTGTAAACATATGGGTGAAAGTAGTTGGCAGCCTGTATCACTAAGTACAGCTACCATTGCCATACCTTACAAGTGCTGTAGATGTTATTTACTATAAAGGTACATTGGGACACTCCACAATCTATAAGCTCCGTGGTGTGTGCTGTAACTGCATACCACTATAATACTAATAACAATATAGCTAGGGGTTGTAATATGAGTCCTGGCAAATGTATGTGTGTATATTATTATGTGTGAGTGTGTCTATGTGTAGGTTACAGTATTTTGTGGCCTCTCTCACCCAGTACATTGCCCATTGTCATAATTTCCAAGGCCTGGTGATGTCCCTTACCTTAGAAGTACCTTTAGACAAGTGTCACCCTGTAACCTCAGTGACGCATGTGATAAATGTGTAACAATGTAGTAATAAGAAATAGATGTGTAGAGGTTCTAATCTCAGTCCTGTCAAATGTGTGTGAGAAGAGAGTATCTTGTGTGTTTGTGTGTGAATGACATCCATTGGATGGGCATGGTTTCATATTTTATGCAATGGTACACATAGTACACATTCTTAGGTCTACTGTATGAGGTCCACTGTTCACATCAGTCATAGTGGTATCTGTAAACACTCTTCAGCCCTATAAGCCCTGTGCAACAGTATGGAATAGTATGGTACGAATAACAAGGTAGGTTGGTCTACTAATTTCGGTACTGGCAAGTGTGTGTGTGTGTGTGTGTGTGTGTGTGTGTGTGTGTGTGTGTGTGTGTGTGTGTGTGTACTGGTGTGTATAGCAGTGGTTGTGAGTGTGTAGACTTGTATGTCACACTATTATTAGTACTCTCACACCCAGTACAGCCACCATTGCCATACCCCACAAGGCCACGTAATGTTATTCACCTTACAGGTACCTTGTAACACTCATCACACTAGTAGTCCTTTGCCACCTGCAATAACTGCATAATAATGTGGTACCACAACTAGATGAGTAGGGGTTCCAAACACAACACTGACAACTGTGATCCTGTGCATGCATGTGTGTGTGTGTTTATGTATGTGTGTGTGTGTGTGTGTGTGTGTGTGTGTGTGTGTGTGTGTGTGTGTGTGTGTGTGTGTGTGTGTGTGTGTATAGGTGACTTTTCTGGTGGTGATGTGTGTGTGTTTGTATGCACACAGTCATGCCACATGAACATCCAACACAGGGGTATTTTGGACAGCTGTGGGCCATACATGGCAGAGTGTACAGTTCACCATCTCTGGCCATGGACATGGAAATTGGGCTTGCCAAGAGTATCAAGGACAGCACCAGGGCTGAGTCCAGATGCAGTACTACTCCCTGATGGTGACTGCTGCCTGCTGGATCTGCATCCCTGTTGGGATGGGCCAGGATCACGTGCCCATGGCCTGCTGCATCATGGCTTGGAAAGCTCACCCCCTTCAGTAGTGCTGGTGGTACTGCTCAGCATAGGAACGTAATGGTGCATGGTCACGTAGACCCTTAGCTGATCATGGTGCTGCCCTACAGCCACATGGCTGCTAGCCAGCATCTGCCAACCCTCAAGCATAGATATTCCTCAGTCAAGGAGTGCCAAGGCCTGCCCCCACCATCTATACATGACTGTAGTATGCTCAAAGATGGCTACAGTGATTTCAAATTGCCATGGGCACCAGGGACGTGCTCATCCAAGACCCTGTGTATATGTCTGGTATTACGTTCATTATGTGCCTGTGCCCCCATGATGGCCCGAAACATGTGTCTGGTGACTGTTGCTGTGGCACTTGCAAGTGGGGCATGATGGGTTGCAATCCTCATCTGAGTACCCCTGCCCATCTGCCTGTGTGGAACATCACCAGCACTCTGGCGATGGCTAGTGCCTGCATCCTCACTTGCCATAGTCACCACAGTAGCATGTTACATGCCACCAACTGTCCATTATCTGTGGCCACTGATGATGGGGAATGTGTGGGCATTATGACTGTGTGCGGGGATGGGGCTGACAATAGTGGGATGCCAACTGATGACACAGAATCATCCCCTGACAACCCCACCTGTGCCTCAATATGAGTATCATCAGGATCAGAGTCTGCAGAGACACTGACATTAGTATCAGAGCGGGAGGGACCACAGCCACCATGTCCACCTATAAGGGAAAAACAATATATGTAATTTACTACCAACACTGTAAGGTTTCTGATACAAACACACACACACACACACACACACACACACACACACACACACACACACACACACACACACACACACACACACACATAGGTGAGGTGCCTCAAAGGCATTACACACACCTCACATTAGATGACTGTGGGCATACACGACACACAGTCAGACAATAACATACTCACTCTGGATGGACCCTCAGCATCATGCATTGCAGCCCTTTCCAATTACTGTTACTATTAATATACACCTCTGGGATACGTGAGTGGTGTTAGAAGATGATGCCCCTTAACCTAGCACACACTGCACCCATGTAAATTATTGCTGTTTATCTGTATAACACTGTGGCAACTCCTACAGAACATACACACAACTGTACAGGGTTTTGCTGATTGTCTACATGTGTGGCTCATATGGTTAGTCTGCTCCTCATAACTCCTGTGTTTGTCTGATACATTACTGGGTTGGCCTGTGGATTGGTGCCACTATGTAATGTCTTAGTTTGAGGTGCATACTGCATAACCTGCAGTACATGTATGTTAAAACAAAGCAGGTTATTCAAACAGCTTCCCAAGCTTACAGTGGATATAGTAGCTGTACACACACCTGTTAACATGCCAGGTTTTGGTGATATATCACATGAGACCTCAGTAATCAGGTCATAACATTGCCATAATTTCATATGACATATAACCTGTGCAATCCAACTGAAGAACATACACATCAGTTACAGGTAACATCTGGTAACTGAAGTTGGTACAATAGACTGGTTGCATGAGTGTGCACACCCTTAAAGTAATACTCTGTTAAAGCACCGTCTGATTTAATCACATCATGCAGTCCTCTTGGGAAGGTGTCTATCAGCATGGCACATCTTGAATTGCCAATGTTTGCACACTCTCCCTTGCAAAACACCTCCAACTATGTCAGATTACAAGGGCATCCCTTGTGTACTTTCCTCTTCAGGTCACCCTGCATAAATCCTATTGGATGTAGGGGTGGGTTCTGACTCGGCCAGTGCAGAACATTGCATGTGTTCTGGTAAAGCCATCCTTTTGTCAATTTGGTTGTATGGTCTGGGCCATTGGTGTGTGGAATTGTGGAATTCCTCACTATCCACAGCTATGTGGCAGACACCAGAACATTTTGGAGCCACAAGGGAAAATGTTTGGAACTGTTCATAATCCCCACTAACTTGGCTACAGCCCCAGTTCCAGCTTGATAACAGCAACCCCAAAGCAGGACACTGCCATCACCATGCTTCATCATGGGGGTGGTGTTGTTGTGGTGATGTGCAGTGATGATATTGTGCCAAACACACCTGTCAGAATGTGGTCAAAAAGTTCAACCATGGTCCCGTATTACCAAAACACATTTTCCCACTTGCTTTTTGGAGACCTGATGTATTGTTTTCAGACTTTCACCAGGCCTGGATATTGTTTGGTGTGAGGAACTTCTGCCATCTTCCAACTCTACCCTATAGACAGGACATATGGAGACCATGGAAGATTGTTGTGACATGTAGTACACAGTTAGTACTTACTGAAAATTCCTGCTACTCCTTCACTGTTCCTGTAGGGTTACTGGAAGCCTGCCTGGCCAGTTTTGGTCTTGTAGTCTCAAAGACTTTGGTGGGATGTCCACTCCTTCCCAATGTCACTGTAGCCCCATATTTTTATCACCTTTTGATGACTATCTGTTCTGTGTTCTATGGTATGTGCAATGCTGTAGAAATGTTTTGGTACCCTTCTCCAGGCTGATACATCTCAAACATGTGGTCCCTTAGCAGCTTTGTCAGCTCTATGTGAATCATGGCTATTGCTATAGCAGGCAACTGGGTATATGTTAAGATAATCCTGGCAGGACAGCTGACTGTTATTTGCTATTAATCAAAGAGTCTCTGTAATTTATGGCTGTTGTATACCCAATAAGATGTACTGCTGTACTTATATCAAAAGCTGTCTCAACACAGTACTAGCTTCAGCCTGGGCACACCTATGCATCTAGGTTGTTGTACTGCTATTGCTATGTGTCATTATTGTCCCCACAACAAATTTGTTTGCTATACAATTGAATTGTACAGGTTATAGGTCACATGAAAGGTTGCCAGTATTCTGAACTTGTCTGTTGTGTTGTCATTTTTGTATATCACACATGCCTGGCATTCTTACAGATGTGTACACCATGTTTACACCATTTATATGCACTATAAACCACTGATGTCTATAATATGACCCCAGTTTTGGGCCTTTGCCTCCCCATTTTGTCGGTCCTTGTCCAGATGTCCTGCAATGACAGGTTATGAGGTATGCTACAGATATGTGACATCTCCTGCAAATAGGTCCCTGTCATGACCACTGTGACGCAATGCAGTAAACACCACGACATGTGAACATGCAGATATTGCCAAATGGCTGAATGTAACAGTTGTGTGCATGGTCACATGCATTAACTTTAGCATGCCACGGAGTACTGGTGAGCCACAACAGGAAAACCCCATACTTACTGGGTTCAGGCTGCTGTCTCATGTGCAGATCAGAGGGACATATGTAGTTGTGAGGGAGAGGTATTGTCAACAGATTCACATTAGGCAATGGTACAAGATGAACGCTGTGTTTCTGCACAGGTACAGTACACACTACAATAAATAATTTGCACCATAGATGTGCACTTGTGTGCATTACTACACCCCACCCACTAATCCATTTTGCACTGATATATGCGTCTAGAGACTCGGTATAAGAAAGTTTAAATGTTACCTTATTACACTGATGCGCACTTTGGCCTTACCTGGATGCTCTTCGCCTCTTGCCTTGGTGCCACCCACCTCCACGACTGCTATTTCCCGTATTTGAGTTTGTGTGGGGGCTACTCTAATGTTGGCAAGGAGCTCCTCTGTCACCATAAGTGGCACCTGTGTGGCTGGCCTTCCCACCCGTAGCAGTACAGTTCCTCGCTGCAGCCCATTGCTGGGCATGACTTATCAGGTCAGTTGCTCTATGCCTGACCTGATCATATGTATATCCATAGTGGCCCAAGATGTTCACTCTGTGGATGATCTCATCCCACAGGGTAGTCCACTCATGCAGAATTTGCCGTCTACAGCCAGAAAGGATGGCATAGTTTAAAATTACAGCTTCTGTGATAGCTGCTGTCTCTGCATCAGTGTAAAGCAGTTGCCACTGCATGGTGCCTGGAAGACATACACAGGGAAACATATTACAGGACCTCAGGCATTGCCCAGAGTTATTTACAGAGCCAGCACATGAATATGGACTATCATTAGCCACCACTTACAAACACATCATACCCCTGTAGCTGGAAGCACTGTATGAACATACATTGTACTCCTGGCCCTGATGTGTCATGTTCCCCCCAATGAAGGCCAATACATTGCATAAACCACCATTCATCATTCACATTTGTGTTGAGGGATGACAGTGGCCATGTTCCTTGCAGGTGGAATGTCAATGGTCCTCAGGCTTTGCTTGTATACAGTGTATAATGGAGCTGGAAGCATATGTCTGGGTTCATGTAGGATGCAGACAGCAATGTTATCAGGTCCCAAGGGGACTTGCTTTTGTTAACTTTGATTAGGCCGTTTGCACCTGATCGATGATGATGAGGGGAGGGGTAGGTGTGCTGTGCATATCCACCTGCACTGATGGTGTCCGGGGGGGTGATGTTTGCCCTATACCTGTCTGCAGCAGGTCAATTGTAGCTGTACTGTGTGTGTATGTGCTGTGATTGACCACCATTACAGGGTGGGTTGGGTTGTTGCCTCTGAGACGGCAGACATATGTGAAGATAGCCTTGTGATTGCCCTTAGTGGATGTGTCCAATTTGTACTCATAGTTAGCCTTACAGTAATCCACCTATGACCCAATATGCTCAGACAAAGGTTGACATGCTGCCTAGTTGATGCCTGCTCCTGCTTTGCCCTGTACAACCAATATAGCATCACATTATGTGCTTTGTGCATTGTTGCTTCTGTCCAGCAAAGGGGATTACTCTACTTTGGTGGAGACAGGTTTTACAAGTAAGGTATTGCTGAGGCCATACAGCTATGTGGGTGGTCATATATCTGTTTGTAGTAGGCATGGACACAGGGTCAGAATACAGTTGGCCACCTCTACAATTTCTGTGCTTATTATACTACCCATGTCTGTGTCAGGGCAATGACACCACCAGTAGCTGTAGAGGTGTACCTCTGTTGGATGCACAGAAACTAAGGTTACACATGTGTACAACATCTATAGCTTATTCATCTGACGTTTTGCATCCCATGTCAGTTGTTATGAGGCAGCCAGGTACACCTACCCATACACATGCACAGCTAATACCTGCTATACATTCCTGTTCTATATCAGTAGGGCACACTGTAATTACAGTCTTGCTGCTCAGCCAGTGATGCCAACCTGTTGAGGAAGGACATCTGTAGGGCAACACACATACATGGTGGGGTATGGGCCACCATTAGTGACACTTTCTTCATATTGCTGTAATACACATATGTCATTTGATAGTGCAGTAGCCTTTGCATTCACAGACATACCCTGGAGGATGTCTGACACTCATATGGCAGGCAGAGAGGTGAAAGGCTAGGTGTGTGGTAGTGAGTGTAGAAACTGTTAATGTTGTGACTATGGCTGGTATAGGGACAGAGCTAGCTGATATGCTGGACAGAGGAAAGGTGGATATATTGTGTGTGCCAGAGACCAGATGGAAGGGGTGCACAGCTGTATGTATCAGAGTCGGGTACAAATAGTTCTATTGTAGTATGTATGGGAGGGGAACTGGTGTAGGGGTTAACCTGAAGGAACATTATGCCAAGAGTGTTTGTGGAAGTGAAAAGAGTGTTGGGTAGAGTGATGTTTAGGAGGCTGGGAATTGATGGTGCAATGCTGACAGTTGTTAGTGCATATGCTCCTCTATTTGTATGTGTGATATTTGAGACAGATGTATTTTCATGTGGTTGGATGAAATGGTGATGAGTGTACCCAAGGGTGAGTGAGTGGTGATTGGAGCAGATTTCAATGGGCATGTTGGTGAAGGGGACAGAGGGGATGCAGAAGTGATGCGTGCATATGGTGTTAAGCAAAGGAATGCAGAAGTTGAGATGGTGGTGTTGTTTGCAATAGAGGTTGGACATGGGTGTGATGAATACATAGTTTTACAAGAACGAGGGGCATAGGGTGACATACAAGAGTGCAGGAAGATGCACACAGGTAGAGTATCTCCTATGCAGGTGGGCCTGTTTGAAGGGGATTGGTAACTGTAAGGTGGTGATGGGGGAAAGTGTAGTTAGTCAGCATGGAAGGTTGGTCTGTGGGATGACGTTGGTGATCAAGAACTGAGGCAGGAGTGTGAGGACAACACCATGGATCAAATGGTGAATACTGAGAAAGGGTGATTGTGAGGTTGAGTTCAGGGAAGAGTTAAGACAGGCAGTGGGTGGCAGTAAAGAGTTAGCAAATATCTGGGTAACTACATCCGAGCTAGTAAGGGAGATGAGTAGAACGGGTCTTGTGACATCTGCACAGAGGAAGGAGAACAAGGAGACCTGGTGTTGGCATGAGGAAGTACAGGGGAGTATACTGAGAAAGAGGTTGGCCAAGGAGAAGTGGGATCGTCAGACAGATGCAGAAAGTAGACAGGTGTATAGGGAGATGGGGTGCATAGCAAAGAGAGTGGTGGCAAAGCTGAGGATGGGGCATCTGTAGGGTTGCATGTCAGGTTGAACACCAAGGATGGAAAATAGGACCTGCACCAATTGGCTTGACAGGGGCATGTAGCTAGGAAGGATGCACAGTAGATAAGGCTGAGAAAGTATAATGGTGGAACTGCACTCACAAGCGAGGAGAATGTGTCGAACAGGTGGAAACAGTACTTTGATGGGCTGCTTTAATGAAGAGAATGAGAGAGTGAGAAGGTTGGATGATGTGGGTATGGTGAATCAGGATGTACAACAGATTATCAAGGGGGATGTAAGGATAGCTATGAAGAGGTTTAAGAATGGAAAGGCTATTGGTCCAGATGACATACCTGTGGAAGTATGGAGGTATTTTGGACAAATGGCAGTGGTCTTTTTAACCGGTTTGTTTACTGTAATCTTGGAAAGTGATAGGATGAGTGGATAAAATGCATTTGGGTACTGATTATGAGAATAAGGGTGGTGTGCAGATCTGTAGTAACTACAGAGGGATAACACTGGTCAGTCACAGCATGAGGTAATGGTAAAGGGTAGTGGAAGCCAGGCTAAGAAGGGAGGTGAAGATTACTGATCAGCAGCATGGTTTCATGCCAGGAAAGAGCAGTACATATGTGATGTTTGCTCTGAGAGTGTTGATGGGGACATGCAGGGAAGGTCAGAAGTAGCTGCGTTGTGTCTTTGTGGAATTAGACACAGCATGTGACAGGATGCTTAGAGATGAGTTGTGGTACTGTATGAGTGGTGGTGGAGTCCGTAAGAATGCTACAGGATATGTTCAAGGCTAGTGTGACAGCGATGAGTTTTACAATTGCATTGGGAGTGACAGGTGTGTTTAAGGTGGAGGTGGAAGTACATCAGGGATCAGTTATGAGCCCTTTCTTATTTGCAGTGGCGATGGACAGATTGACATACATGATCAGACAGGAGTCCCCTAGACTGTGCTGTTTGCAGATGACATTGTGGTCTGTAGTGAGAGTAAGGAACAGGTTGAAGAGATCCTGGAGAGGTGGAGGTATGGTCTGGAGAGGGGAGGAATGATGGTCAGCAGGACTAAGATTGAATATATGTGTGTGAATGGGAGGGAGGATAGAGGAATGGTGAGGATTCAGGGAGTACAGTTTTCAAAGGTGGATAGGTGTAAATACTTGGGAACAGCAGTTTAGAGTAATGGCGACTATGGGGGAGAGGTGAAGACAAGAGTATGGGCAGGATGTGGGTGGTGGAGAAGAGTGTCACATGTGATTTGTGACAGAAAAGTACCATTAAAAGTGATAAGGAAAGTCTACAAGAGGGTAGTGAGACCAGCTAAGTTATATGGGTTGGAGTCATTGGCAATGAAAAAAGAGGTGCAAGTCAGAGCTGGACATGGCAGAGTTAATGATGGTAAGATTTGCACTGGGTGTGGCCTAGCAGTGTCACAGTCAGTATTGTGCAACACACACTCCAGTAGTTGTCATATGTGAGCCATCTTTTCCTGGGGTGACCAAGGGCCCTGAGCTGTGTTCTATGTCACTGCAGACAGACACAGTTTCCATGGCCATAGGTTCTGCACAGCAATATATCAGTACAGTGTGTTGTTGAGACATACTATGTTTTGTTGAGACATAATATTGGTTGAACTATTTTCCACATTTACATACCCCCAAGTACATTCCATTATATGCTTAATTGTTTGACATACCTGTGTTTTTTGGTTCAGTTGGTAGACTCAATCAGTTTCAGTCTCTCTCTCTCTCTTTCTCTCTCTCTCTCTCACTCCACCAGTTGGAGTCCCCCACTTGCTATTTGCATGTAGAATAGCTGTGGTATCATTCCCATACCCAATAGCATGGAAACACACTATATAACTGAGTACTTCATGTGGGCATTGCCCCTGTTCCTTGCCTGTGAGGAGGACTTCATGGACCTCTTGCAACAAACACTGTGGAGACAGCCCAACAAACTGGTGAGAATGTTCCAGACATAGGGACAGAATGTGAGTATTGCTGTTATGCAGTTGAAGTAATGCTACTTTGACAGGGTTTGTGTGTATATGGCTGCTCTGCATCCATTTAAGTCTGACTGTGTTATGTAGTTGACATAACTCTCAACTGTAGGGCTATCCACAGATTGGCCAGGGTTTTGACTCATATTTGGTGTGTTACTCACACATTTTTTGACCTTGGAAATTCAGTAGCATACTCTGAGGATTGCAGTCAGTAAATGGTAAAATCCATGTGTGTTTCTGTCTTCATATCCCTCAGAGCAGATATGTTACAACAACCATGTTACACCAGCAACTTTCTCAGTTTATAACAGCAATATGTCAATAATGCCCATGTTTGGCCTTCTGCCACCCAAGTATGTCAGGCTTTGTCCAGATGTCATGCTGTAAGAGGTGGATAGGTATCATATATCATTATATAGTGACTTCATTCCTGATATCATTCCAGTGATGTATCAGACTGCTAGACATGTTATGTGTAGGATGCCTTATATATGAGGACAAGGCCTGGATGGTCTGGGGGACTCTATACAGTTGAGAGGACTGTGTATTTCTGAAAATTGTTGACAGACTGTCAGGACTGTGTAGCAGTGTATTGTGCATGTGTTTTTGACCTGTGTAGGGGGGGTGTAGATGTAAGTGTTATGGGCCCTTTTCTATCTGACTTTGCATGCTGCTCCAGCTTCTGGTGATCTATCAGCTGTATATGTTTGTAGGGGCAGACTGACACATGTCCCATACCACAGTCAGGCATCAGAATACACTGTGAATTGGGCCAGTATATGTAGGGGTACTGTGTGAGTGGCAAACATGCTGATGATTTTGTTCACACAGTCCATATACCCCACTGTTCATGTGGCTTACCAGTATATCAATTTGAATGTGTTGGGATTGGTTATAGGTATGCACTTTCATACTGGTGTCTGTTTGTCAGTGCTGTTACATCCCTGTATTGTCTGTTATATTTGTAATTACATATGTATTCCAACGTTGCAAACTTGGGTTTGTGTTGTGTCAGTCTGCCTGCAGTTTAGACAGTGATTGGTGACATGCATAGCAGCTCAGTGTAGTTTCCCTACTGTGATGTTATGTCCATATATATATCAGATGTACTGTTGTCTGGTCCATATATGTGTTGTGTATTTCTGACACATCAGTGGGATGATGTGAGGATTTATGTCAGTAACTAGTGGGGAGTAATGTGGTTTTGGACTATTCCAGTCAATAAGTGTTACAACAGACAGGAGGGTGTTACTGCATCAACTGCGGCACCTTATCTACTGTAGTATTTGGGATATGTTCCCAGTTTCATGGCTTTACCCCTCCCCCCTTTGTCAGGTTTGGTCCAGATTTGTTGCACTAAGGGGTTATGAGCATACCTCTTGACTGGCCAGATTGTTTCAGACTGCCCAGGTTTATTGCTCATATTTCTGGTCTGTTCCACAGAATCATTATTTTAATTTCTTTGGTAAATCACTGTAAGGATCTGAGGATTTATGACAGTAAATGACACACATTTCATTTACATATTTATAACTGCAGTACACTGGTTGTGTCCCTGGTCCCCCATTTGTGTCCCCCCATTTGTATAGCCATTGTTCAGAGTTTCTTGAGAGAAGAGTGAGAAAGTGTGCTAAGGGGTGACTCCACTACATGTTATATATATATATATATATATATATATATATATATATATATATATATATATATATATATATATACACACACACACACACACACACACACACACACACACACACACACACACACACACACACACACACACACACACACACACACACACATACACACACACACACAAACACACACACACACTTTTTTTATCTGCACATATATTTAACATATTTATATAACAATATATATGTATATATTCATATTTATCTATCACCATACACATCTATATATGTATATTTATATATACTTAACATGACTGATTCCACAGTATTTGTTCTCTGTTATTCTATACCTGTACTGAATGATATATTTGAAAAAACAACATTCATTATTACAGCTCGGATGGTGTAGTGGTGCATTGCTTTGACTATGATGTACACGGCCCTGGGCCCAAGACTTGGCAGTGCTGATTATTCTCTTCCTGGGCAGAACACTGGCTGATGGAGCAGTGTGATTAAGGCAGTTTTAAACAGTTGCAAGTGGGTTTACATGGGTGTGAGTGACTGTAAGTGATGCCAACACACTGTTAAATGGGAAACTGCTTAATCTGTGTAGGCATTGCTTAGCATTGTGCAAACTCGCTGACTGCCGCTTAACCTTGCACTAATTTCTTTAAAAAGAAAAGAAAAAAGAGGTGATAGAAAAGTGGTGAAAATTGGGGCATGCAGAGGGAAAAACAATATGACAGATAGCTAGGGATGTGCAGGATGGGTGTAGGGAAGGTCCATAGCTGTCCATTTCTGATACAGCAACAGCTGTGCATTTGTTCAGAATTTGGAGGTGAATTTGGACACTCAATCCCCTGAGAGAGGGGTGAGGACAACAGTAATGTGTTGTTAAGCCAATTAGACAAGATTACATGTGTCCAGTTGACACATGTGTGAAATGGACAGCTGTGTATGGGGGTGACATTTTTGGGGGGAATAGATTGCCCTTTTCTTTTTTATAAGGTGAGAGTGGGATGTTGCGGAAGAATAGTAGGTACATTTGGGGAGGTAAGTTGAGTAGGAAGACAGACAAGACAGACAAGATAACTAGTTGATACCCCCACAAGAGGTGATAACATCTTGGACTTGGTATTAACCAACATGAGTAGCCACTGACATATCCCTGCAGTATCATCCTTCCTTGTCAAATCCAACCATAAAGAGGTCATTTTTGAAGTGACCATCTCCCCTGACCCCCTTCTAGCCAGGGTCAATCAAAAAAATTCTCCAAAGCTGATTAGAGCCTCCTGAGGGATGGTATAAACAACTTCACAGGCCCCTCCCCCTCTCTAGGAACTGGCACCAGTATCCAAAACTATACCAAACTACTATATAAACATTTATATAGATGCATGGAATCAAGAATACCTGACAGGACTAAACCATCCTCCACAAGGAAGAGTAAACCTTTCTGGTGGACATCAGCAATAAATAAACTCTATAACAGAAGTAAAAAATTGCTGACCAGGACTAAGAAGGAGCAGGTGCCCAATTAGAAGTAATCTCTCCTTAGCCTAAGCAAGCAAATAAGAGCACTAGTAAAATCCACCAAAGCAAACTTCGAGTCCAAATTGGCCACATCTACTAGAGACAATCATAAGGCCTTCTTCACATATGTCCGTAATCGCAAAGGTAATACCCAGATCTGTTCAGAACTGATGGTCAAAGATACCAGATAAACAAATGCTGTAGATATAGTAAACCTGCTGGCTGACAGATTCAGCAAAAATTTCACCCCTCTACCCCCACCCCATCAGTAAATCAGGACATTTCCTGTACCTGTTCTCTTCCCTTTATATCTAGGAATCAGGTCATCACCTCTCTCTCAAAGGCAAAAAATACAGCCTCCATAGGACCTGATAACATCCCAGGCTGCATCCTTCATGAACTCAGGCAGGAACTTGCACCACCAATAGGCACCCTATTCAACCAAAGCCTGAGTACCGGTTTTACCCCAGCCACTGTCATCCCTTTACACAAAGGTGGAGCATCCATTGATCTGGGAAATTATAGACCCATAAGCCTAACTAACCTGATCTGCAAGGCCATGGAACGGATTTTCATGGACCTCATAAATAAGGATATTGGCAACCTCCAAACACTTGACCCCACAGAGTTTGGCTTCATCAAGGGGAGGTCATGTCTATTAAATTTGGTTGACTTTTTTGAGACAGTCACCAAAGCCATGGATGAGAGGAAGACAGTGCACACTGCCTACCTTGACCTGGCCAAAGCCTTCAACATTATTCCCCACTTGGGCATAATAAATAAACTCTCTCAACTAGGCATCAATCCATTTGTTACCAGATGGGTAGACAACTGGCTCACTGATAGACTCCACCTAGTCAAAATATAGGAAGCCACCTCAGACAGTACACCAGTATCGAGTGGCATACCCCAGGGTTCAGTCTTGGGGCCTCTGTTATTTGGGATATACTTTTCTGAGGTACAGGCCAAAACCAGTGGGCTATGGTTGACCAAGTTTGCAGATGACTGCAAGTTGGGAGCTGTCATCAATTCCCCTAGTGACGTGGACATCCTCCAAGAGGGTTTCACCCAAATAAATGACTGGTGCCAAAAACATGGCCTCAACCTGAATACAAAAAATGCATCATCATCCCCTTTGGGGAGAGAGATGTCCCCACAAAGTATCACATTAATAACAATGTTCTAAGCATGCAGTCAGTCATGAGGGATTTGGGCACCCAGATTGATAGCAGCCTGACCTTTGACCACCATGTACTTCCATTGTACGGAAACCTTTCTACATGGCCAACTTCATAAGTAAGGGTATCTCATCCAGGGACAAGGAGGTCATAACATCTCTGTATTCTTCCCTTATAAGGCCCATTATTGACTACAATGCCCCATTTGGCATGTACCTCACAAAGCACATGCAGCAGCTGGAGACACCACAGAGGTTCCTCACTAGGAGAATCCAGGGCCTCAAATATCTACCATACACAGATAGACTAAAAGCCCTATGCCTCTTCTCTGTTTCATACAGACTCCTCAGAGGTGACCTCTGTCTGGCATACAAGGCAATCTTGGACCCCGCCTTGATGGGACCGCTGTATATTTGCAAGTCAAGCTCCACTCAAGTATATCTACCATACACAGATAGACTAAAAGCCCTATGCCTCTTCTCTGTTTCATACAGACTCCTCAGAGGTGGCCTCTGTCTGGCATACAAGGCAATCTTGGACCCTGCCTTGATGGGACTGCTGTATATTTGCAAGTCAAGCTCCACTCAAGTAACCTGCACATGCGGCCTCAACCTGGTCTGTGACATCAAAAGGACTTGCTGGCAGGACAGATTTGTGTCCCAGAGTCTCCCCCATCTATGGAATAAACTCCCTCTCCACATCAAGCAGAGTACCTCTTTACCCCATTTTAAGCACAATCTGGATAACTGGATGGGAAATAGAAACTACATCCCTTGGATTCCACCCATGTCCCTGCTGGACAGGGGCATTGGGTGCTGATTTGTCTATGCATGGGCTAAACTCTTGGCTAGGCTTATAAGGGCCTCAGGGCCAATAGCCTAGTAACTTCCTATGATCCTATGATAAGATGGCTGACAGGGGCAGTATACAACACATGTGGGGGGTAAACACCTTGGATGGGGAGGGTGTTTGGGAATCAGATGCACATGAGCCTCCATACGGTTACAGTGGGACTGAGGTCCCCACCCATGGGCAGTCACCACTGCACTTTCACGGCCCCAAAATGTGGCTGTGCTGGGAGCTGTGCAGGAGGGGCAGGCTGACCCTCAAGATGCACCAGGCAGCTCTCAAGCTGACGCAGCTGATCACCATACTCTAAATAGAGGACTTTGCACAAAAATCCCCAGACCTGACTGCAGGTGACAGTCTCCTATCAGCACCACTCCCAAGGGGAAGAGCAACATCCCCTGAGGCAGTTCCACCTGAAGGTGGTGCAGGAACAATGGAAGAGGAAGGCCTGGGTTGGGCCCCAGATGTGATGGGGCCCGGTGCCACGGCCAGATGAAGCAGGACAGGTGGATCCGTCGGGATCTGCCTTCCCAGATGTGCTATGTGTTTCAGTTTAAAAACTATGGTGGTTAGTCAAGAACAACACAATTCAGGATTAGTTATAACACCATGCAAGGGTGTTCCGATTGACCCCATAAAACAGGACTGAAACTGTTGCATAGCAAGCAGAACACATGCATATATGGAACCATAGTAGGCATTATAACAGCATGCAAGTTACAATGAAAGCAACATGCCACCAAAGATAGTATCTGAACAGGGAACATTAAAATTCAAACAGTTCAATATGGACACATGTCCCAAAAGTAGGTTTGGAGATGAACATACCCATTTAATATTTATGAAGTGTTGGTGCAGATAGGGTGGGGGGGAGAGAGAGAGAGAGAGGTCAATTAACAACTTTCTAGGCTACAATTTTCAACAACTGTACAGATCATTACTCTACTTATTACTCTCCATGGCTGACCTCACTGTATATCTACCTTTGGCTTCGGGATGGGCAGTGGGATTGTTGTACGCAGTGTATTGGTTAAGCCTTCTTACAGCTAATAGACACATTTCCTTACCTGGCAGACCTGTTGAAGAAATACGTGTTAACACTACCTTACTGTTTCTACACATATTCACCTCTTCACAGTTACATATGTGACACTGACAGAAGTGCCCGGCCCTCATGCTTGGGAGGGGTGTGGTACTGACATACTCCACTGGGGTTTCTATCTGTCTCCTTGGTTATTATCAGCTGTGACTTGAGGGACATGTATCGAACAAAGTTCTTGGTGTATGTACTTATCTTGGTGTCATTTACAGACTCGGGGGTTGGATGGTGGATATATTGAACACAGATTGCATCGGTAAAGCCATCTTACAGCTATTACAAACATTTCCTTACCTTGCAGACCTGTGGAGGTAATTTATGTTAATACTACCTAACTGTTTATACAAATATTCACATAGTCTTGTCTGACAATATGCATTTAGCATACTACCACTGCCAGGATTCGAACTGTGCCTGTTTGTGCAAAAAGGTAAAACATAGCTGTGTTTCATCGCAATGAGCTTTTGAGGAACTACTGACCCATGTTTGACTTTTTTCTCCCTAGTACTCTCTGGTTTGCACAATCTGACCTTGTAAGTAGACAAATACCCTAGGTAATGAGAACTGTACTGCACTTTGCAGACAATGGATATGTGTTAGTTTTTCAGTAATAGTTACATGAAACAGTTATTTTCTACCAGAAAAAACATAACTATGCAGAACCTGTTCACATTTATATTTCTACCACAACATGACAAAGTAAACACAACAGTCTGGGGTTTTTATTTTTATTAATGTTACAGAGACCTTCATTCACCTGATAACAGTCATTTATTCGCTGCATGGAGTACACAGTTTACCTACTAGTTATTGACAATCTACTACTTTCTATTTATTTACCCTGTATAATGCAAGCTAGATATTTACTCACCAGCCTCCAGGTGCAGCCTTTACAGCCTGCTGGCATGTGCATCAATAGTTGCAGCCCTCTCATCTTCAGCTGTACAGGAGATAAATAAACATTTATGCATATCTATTGATTGCATACTCAGGTTGGACTTTGCAGAACACTAATTGATACTGATACTTACACACTTCATGTACATTCCGTGCCTGTGTGTCTTGGATCCACTGGTCCAAGACCCCTCTTTCTATGCCTCAGGTCAGCATAATGGTGCCAGACCTTCTCACCAGTCCGAGGGATACCAGTAGCACTGGTGAGGTCATGTGCGAGATGGTTCCAGGCCTCTGCTTTGTATTGGGAGCCTTGGTACTGATCCTGCCACAGTCTCCCTTCATGGTCTTTTACAAGGAGTTCAACTATGACCCTGGACTCCTGAATGCCAACACTGCATCTGAAAGTGCACATCTTCCCCAACGCCAGCTATATTGCCTGCAGTGATTAGCTACAACTGGTTATGGGCTGTATTCCCACCTGCGAGGTTTAAATAGGGCTGATTTCCTGCCCTTTACCATGACTGAATGATTTTGAATATGCTGAGCTAAGCTAAGCAACGGGCAAACCCGCTTAGCACAGATAAGTATTGCTTAAAGGGGTACATGCTAAGCACTGCTTACCAGTGCACAAATCCACTTAGCTACGCTAATTATTGCTAAGCATTCAAATTTAAGCAATGCTTACACCAGTTAAGCATTGCTGAGCACAGTTTAGCATTGTTCAGCTTTCATTTTACGGACTATCAGGATTGTGGGGTCGATTCTTTCTTAATGACATCTTATGATATGTATATGTTTCCCTTCCATAACATCCCCCTATGTGCTTTCATTACATTATATATTCTTTTGTGGCTATAGTGTATGGGACACTTGTGTTTATTTGGGGGTTTCACATCTGTACTACACTGACACCACACATATGGACCTGCTACACTACCCTGGTTAACAAATATATATTATTCACTACCTATTTATAATAAAATATAGTTTAATTGCTGTTTTCACATATAAAAATGAATGGATTGTATTGGGGCTCGAACCATGAATGACTGCATACTAAGCAAAAGTTTGAACCACTATGCTATTTTACTTTGACCATTGTGGCTGCATATTTCTATTTAGCTCCTTCAGATGTTTAAGCTATGCTATACACAGCTGTGTGACATGCACACTTACTCAGCTACGCTTAAACGTTAGTGTTGATGGGAAAAAAATAATTATTTGTTTTATTTTTCTTAGTTTAGGGATGTGCACATAGCTAACAGTCATACCTCTCCACCTCTTACAGCATTCAATCTAGATGAAGCCTAACATGATGGAGGGGCAGAGAGGACAGATTTTAAATATTGCTCTTACAAACTTAGGAAGTTGATGAATAATAAGTTTTGCATTAGCATGACTTACTTGATGGATGTAGACTCTTACACTCAATTGTTTGTCATTATTTAATGACTTCAAGACTCAGCTCTTTGCCAGGACAGTAGGTTGGACACACCTAACATATGAGGCACAAATATGGACATTTTGCAGATATCTGGTCAGTTGGGGATATGCTAACAGTGTCCGTGAACATTGTTTTTGTTTTCAAAGTGCCATATGGCACTTCCTGAGTGCAGGGGGTGTGTTTACTGTGTGAGGAATGCTCGGACACGCCCCCTGCACTCGTTCACAGATCGTGGCCATGCAAGTTATTCAGCAGGGTGCCTTCATGAATATGCAAGGCACGCTGCTATGCTGAACAGGCACGATCCGCTCTGTGCAAGAATAGACTTATTCTTGCATGGTGCTTTAATGAATCCCAGGGAATGTTTATACTATGTAAAATATTAATACTATCACTTTCTGAATCTCTACCCCTAGGTATTCTGGCAACATATTTTGTATTTTTATTTTACATTTGTTTTTTAGGGTAGTACACTGATCTCATTGAACCATTTACCATTTACCATTCAGTCATTAATAAACTTGGTAATAAAAAGAAGAAACTCCTAAACCTATATAGCCAAATATTCCTAAAATTAAGAAGAACATCAAACAGCTTGATAAATACTAAAACAAAACATGAGAATAATGAAGGCATCTCTCAGACAAGTTACAAAAGACAACTACAAACACTTCTTTATTTATGACAGAAAACTAGGAAATAATAAGCAACTCTGCTCCAAGCTTATTCATAATGGTATTAGCTACTCCATTCCAATGGATATTGCCAAAATACTGGCAAATATGTTTAATTCATACTTCACCCCATATATGTCTTTTCCAAACCCACTTATTCCTGATGGAATCAAGAACAAACTGTCACAAAAGAGCATGTACACAGACTCTAAACCAAAATAATATCTCATCCATGAGGAATGACACAATACCCCATTTTCTGATTGATAACACAAAGTAAGCATTGATGGACCCACTGATCAACGTCGTCAGCCTAGGCTTAGCAACTGGCTTTGTCTCATGACAGTGGTACACAACTGTTGTGATACCACTCCTCAAGGGTGGTGTCACAACACACCCAGAGAATTACAGACCCATTTGTCTAATGTGTCATATAGGCAAAACCATGGTGCATATCATAACCGACGTAATTAAGTATGACATACAAAGTCTTATCAAACTCATCACACACAGTTTGGTTTTGTGAAGGGTAGATCCTGCATAAGGAATCTTATGAACTTTTTTGAGAGGGTTACTTAGCTTGTACCTTGACATCTACAAGGTGTTTGATAACATACCAGACTCAAATATAATAAGCAAGTTGAAAGAGTTCCAAATTGACCTGTTTGTGGTTAGGTAGATGGTGGAATGGCTTAAAGACAGGACTCACACAGTAAGTGTTGAGGGTGAATCCTCTGGAGTATGAAGGAACTCTGCTGAGATCTGTGTCAGGACCTCTGCTGTTCAGCATCTACCTCTCAGATCTCACCTTATCAAACAAGGATCTTTGGTTAACAAAGTATGAGGATAACTATAAGCTGAAAGTCAACATCAAGTTCCTCTCCGGCATACATGTACTCCAGAAGCTTGTAGTTGTTAGTAACTGGTGTACTAAAATAGGTTCAAGCCCAGTGTCAAAAAGTGTAGCACTGTAACCTTTGCAAGTACTCATGAGCTCCAATTTATAGCATAGATAACACATCACCTCAAAATAAAATGGTTGTGAGAGATCTGGGCACTTGGATGGACAACTCCCTTGTGTCTGGCCACCACTTTGCAATTGTAGTTAAGAAATCCTTTAACTTTGCACTGCTAAAGGTATTTCTTCCAGATCAAAACAAGTCCTTATCTCTTTGTACTCCATATTGTTTAGACCCATCACTGAGTGCAAGTACCCCTTTGGGATGTACCTTACTAGGCAAATGAAGCAATACAAAAGACAACAAAGTTTTCTAACTAAAAAAAATAGACACATAAAAAATCCAAACTCATAGCAAGACTTGGTCAAATTCCAAAAGACTTGCTCTCAGTGTGAGTGACCATTTAAACTGAGAGCAGGTGATTTGGAATTTCTCTCCCTCCCCCCATAAGAATGTTTATAGATAAGCCTTACACTAAAGTAAGTCACTTACACTGAGGGGGCATGTTTTTCAGAATCAGATTTCAAAATGCATAAATATAGTTGCAAGTATGGAAAACTTCTGGAAGAACCTCATATTGATCAGGAACAAATGCAGGAATAGTTATAGAGAGGCGAATTCAAACCAAGAGATGAAGGTTAATATTGGTGGCCCAAGATAATGGGTTACGTACATGCTGGTTTACAAAGTCCATTGAACCTGTGGGAGAAACAGACAAATGTAGGTTTTGTAAACCTGAATTGGAAACAGTTGCATACCCCATTGCTGGTTGCGGCATACTAATGGCAGAAGGACTGTATACTGGAAGGCTTAATAATGTGGTAAGACTACTGCACTGGGGATTGTGCAAACATTATGGTATTGAAGTGGCTGAAAAACACTGGAAACATGAGCCACAAAGCATCATAGAAAATGATGAAGTTTATATCACATGGGATCACCCATTACCAACAGTTCAAAAGATAGATGCTATAAAACCAGGTATAGTGGTCCATGAAAAGAAGACAAAAGTAGAATTGACCACTGAAATCACTACACCCAGTGACTATAGTGTGTGGTTTACAGAGAGACACCAAGTCATAAAATACCAGGATCTGCAGGCACAAATGAGAACAGTGTGGATGAAAGATACCCAGACAGTTCCAATACTAGTAGGAGCAATGGGTCTTATAAAAAAGAATCTACAATCGTATTTAGATATGTTACCAGTCCATGTAACCCCATATGAATTGCAGAAGGAGTCATTACTGGGCATATTGCGGGTGCTGTGAGGAGCACTTTTGGTTGACATCAAAGATTGAAACAATACTAATTTCATGAACTCTAATCGTACTTTCACTTAGGAATGGGGTCCATTCTCATCATGGTATTGGAAAGCAAAAAGACTTGGAGAAATTAAAAAGGGGGAATATCTTTCAGAATCAGGACAAACTTACACTGAGAGCAGCTCTTTTGGAATATCACCCAGGAGGTTTTATCCCTGTACTCAGTGTTATATAGTCTCTTCAGGTGTGAGCGATGGGGTTATAAGGGATCCAGTAGTCAAAGAACTCTTATATCATAGAAAATCAAATGGTCCAACTAACACTATGGGCAGAGGTCTAAATCTATTCTAACCAAAAGTAAAACAAAGAGGAAGGATCAATTTGTCACACAGTGTCTACCACTTCTCTGGAAAAAAATCTTTCAAGGTTAAACAGTGTGACACACTTTTTGCCTTTAAAAAAGAGCTGGACAGGTGGATGGCTGTTATAAATTCACCCCAGTATGATGGGCCTGGACCTCCTTACATAGAAATGCAAGACCTAAAGGTAGGTAGTGGCAAGGTGTGTCTCAGGTGTTTTATAGCTGCTGTGGTCCTAAAGACAATCAGAAGTATCACAACCAGCCCTTTCACAGGAAGCTAGACTGCGAGAACTGTGACAGACAAGAGCTATAGAGAGAGAAACTCTTGCAGTCATCTGTCCAAACAAGACTGTTGGTCAGCAAGATTTATTTCAAAACCAAGATAAGATTTACAGTGTAAACAGTTTTGTTGAAGTGAAACTTGTTTAGGCATGCTAGTGAGAGTTCGGAGTGAAATGGAAAAGTGAAACAAAAGTGAGAATCTGCCAGATGGAACTTCAGAGGAAGCCACTCTGCTGCAGGATGAACACACACACACACACACACACACACACACACACACACACACACACACACACACACACACACACGCCACATACACACACACACACACACACACACACACACACACACACACACACACACACACACACACACACACACACACTCACGTGTGCGCAGGAGAGAGGGGGCAGAGAAGGTCAAGCTTTTTTAAAGTGATCAATTTTCAGATGAACTCCTTTTCAGTCTCCTTACTTGTTTTTGAAAATGTAATAAGCACAGGCAGTAAGATCAGCACAATTCATAATATTGGTAAACCCTATATCTATCTGATAAGTTCATGAAGAAAAACATGAATAATGTACAAAAAATGTTATTGTACATGAAACGTAGGTTTAGGGCCTAAAAGACCTATCCATAACAGACTTCTACTAAAAGTGAAAATAGAAATAAAAGGTAATGCCTTAAATAGAATTCTGCACTGGAAAACAAATGAAATATAAAACTATCAGCCAAAATGCTGCGCACATCTTTTGTACAACAATTGGATCGTAATTTAAACTATAGTTTCAGTGTAATATTTTAAATACATTTTACTGAAATGTCCATCCATATGCAAAACATATAAAAATAAGACAC
This sequence comes from Protopterus annectens, assembly GCF_019279795.1. NCBI lineage: Eukaryota > Metazoa > Chordata > Ceratodontiformes > Protopteridae > Protopterus > Protopterus annectens. The sequence goes on from NC_056728.1 coordinate 1,209,427,723, forward strand.
ATAGCCCAACAGATTTTTAAGTAAATATGTTGAAACATAGTAAGATGCATGCCAAAGAGAATGAAAAAGTGCTATGCACACTTTTCTAAAATTGTTGGAAAACAATAATTGCATAAATCTAAACACACACACACACACACACACACACACACACACACACACACACACACACACACACACACACACACATGCGCACTATATGATGTGGGTTTTATTTTCCTATCTACTCACTGAAGAGATGTGTTCACTTTTATCTTGCTTCCATCTGAGACTGGAGTATCACTGAGCTGATTAAATCAAAAGCTGTTAGAAGTTATTGCTATTAATTTTTCAATACATGTAACAGTTTTATACACATCGAGTTATGTCTTGTTAATACAATAGAAATTCAGGCAAAAGTTAGATGAAAAGTGCAGCTGTCTCAGATGTGTTACATGAATAACAAAACACAGTGCAAACAGGCATTTATTGTGCGAATACTTATTGCAATGGTGTAAATGCTCCTAATAACATGCTGCAAAGTAGGCAACAAAAATGACAGTCTGTACAAATGTGGTCAATATATTGTCATTATCTGAAGTTGCAGCTATTTTAAAAGCATTAAGTTGAAGGGAGGCAACTGTCACCAAAATGCCCTTGAAAACAAAAAGACTGTGCATGGCCATCACACGCAGTAGAAGTGAAATTTCTGTAAGGAAGTGTGAAGGAGCTTATACTGTACTGCACCATTTGTTTCCCTTCATACTTCCTTACAGAAGTTTCATTTCTACCATGCTTGTCAAACACACACATTTTTTTTTTTAAATAATACATATATGGCAGGCAATTTATAAGTAGGAGAATAAACAGACTGCTCTAGAGTTTAAAATTTGCAACAGGGGTGGCCCCTCAATGATATGAACATTGGCTTGGCTCTAAATGACTGTCGTTGTAGGGACATCCCAACCCCATGTGCAAAATATGATGAAAACGGGTGTGTGAATGGCTGGATGGATGATACTAATACGTGCACATGTTTTATTTTATGTACTAACCTACAGCATGCTTAGTATACCATTTTGTTAATTGTAATGTAATGCATCAGTGCATCAATACACACACACACACACACACACACACACACACACACACACACACACACACTTCACACATACACATACACATCTTATTTAAAAGGAGGGGGGTGTTAAACACGTGATACTGTGCTTTAATACCAAAGAGTAAGCTATATTGAACTGCATTCCATGTGGCACAAAATTTTTCTGCAGAAGTCTCTGTCTGAATATATGCATCAATGAGGTTAGACCAGACAGTTTGGGACTCTGTGATGCTCATTAAGCCTCCTCATACACAATACTTATAGAATTACAAATTGTTATAAAGATTGTTGATAAAGTCAGTTTATGTTGCTAGGATCTACTGATTAGGGGTTTGCCTTTCACAAGAACATTTCTGTTTTCTTTTATACATTGGAGGAAACATGGGAAGTCTGCTTTCTTAACCATCGGTTGAAGATTTGCCAGACCCATATAAGGGGTGTGCACCCTTCTCTCAAGTCAAATCTTTCCTTAGCCTCTTCAAACTCCAGTATCTTGCCTTCTCCTATTATCTGTTCCTAAAATCTAGGGCTTATATCTCTTATCTTCTAATTCCTTTATGCATTTTCTCTTGACATTCTTTTAACCCTATTGAATTCATAGTCTAGTGGAAGAATCAGTTTGTACCATTTAGTAAATCCTTTTATTTTTAATGTGCCTTTTATTATGGATTCTGTATACATATGGATATAATATTCCTTTGGGGCACATTAAATTACTTGCCAGGCATCTTTAGAGTTTCCCTGCCCTATTAAGGCAAATGCCTTTAGATTTAAAGCATATAATTTTCTGACTGAATTAAATAAAGGAGTCTCAGTTGTCTTACTCTAGTCTTTCAATGAAGGCATCCCCAACCCAGCCTGATCTTTAAGCAAGCTTAGCCTGTCCAATTTCACAAGCTCTGTTTTGTTTCTCAAATAAAGTCCTGCAACTTCTTGTCCAATTTCTGCCACATGTGGTTCCTAGGTTTATAGAAATATGGCTGGCCTACAGATAATACTAAAGGTACCAAGAATATTTAAGCTGTTTGAATCTTGTTGTCTAAATCCATCCAACACTGTCTCCACCTTCTCAACATTGTTGCCATTTTACTAAATGTTTCCTGGAACATTTCTAATGCTATCTCATCTGGGTTTCATTTTTCCACACCCCCGGATAGTTCAGCCTGTTGATTTCCCACAGGAAAGAGTAGTCTGTATCAGCATGAATGCAGGTAAGTAATTCATAGAGATAGCCTTTGTCTTGCATTAATTTATAATTTACTCTGCAACGTATTATATTCATTCAATACTGCAAATAGTTTGGACACTCTTGTTCTGGATGAGGGACATGAAGTATAACAACATCTGCAAACAAGGGCATTTTCTGTCTATTTTGTTCCCATCTGAGTCTCAGATCTCCTTTGCCAGTGGCTCTAAATAAAGAGTGAGCAGATGTGGAGACAGTGGACACCCTTGCCTTGTACTCCTAGTTAATTCAAATTTATCTAAGAACACACCTCCTTGGCTGTTGCTGCCCTGTAAATTCTATATCTTAATCCTATCATTTTCCATAAAAACTGAAAACTTCCTGGACTCCTCTCAAGAAGTGCAACCTTACTCTGTCAAATGAGTTTTTGTTATCTAATTCTATTAGCAGTTATCGTCATTTGTTTACATCCAGAGCTTTCTGTATCATCAGCATCTTATTAAAGCTGTCAGATGTTTACTTCTCTTAATAAAGCCACACTGAAATAAGTCTATCAATTTCCCTATTAAATAATCAAATCCTCAGATAAATGAACAACAGAATGTCAAGCTGGGAATAATGAAAACCGGAAAAATGAAGAGAACCACAACTCACACAACACCTGTTTGTTTGTTTTTTTTTTACATGGGAGTAAGCTCCCTGTAACCCCCACACCCCCTGCTAATTATATTAGTCTTTTGGGCTTCTAATACCACCAGGGTTGGCCTTAGGTCAAGTGGTGCCCTAGGCAAAAGGGCTCCACAGTGCTCCCCTACACCACCTGGTGCCCCCATCCTGGTCTACCTACACCATCCAGATTACTGGTAAAGTGCCCCTGCTAAACTGGCGCCCAAGACGACCAACTATTTGGCCTATGCCTAAGGCCGGCTATGAATACCAGAGCAGGAATGGATTTCATTCCTAAGTGAAAGTATGATTAAAGTTCATGAAATTGTATTGTGTCAATCTTTGATATTAACCAAAAGTGCTCTTTGCAGCAGTCGCAACGAGCCCTGAATGGACTCCTTCTGCAACTCATACAGAGTTACATGTATTGGTAGCATATCTAAATAAGACTGTAAATTATTTTTTTTGACAGCTATTGCTCCTACTACGTGCCTTCATTTCTGCCTGCCAGTCTATTTTAGGACTTTGAGTCTCTCTGTACATAACACACTCTAATCACTAGGTGTAGCAATTTCAATGATCAGTGCTACTTTTGTCTTCTTTTCATGGACTACCATATTTGGTTTTCTCATATCTGTTTTTTGAACTTCTGTTAATGTGTTATCCCATTTGATATAAGCTTCATCATTCTCTGTAATGCTTTGTGGCTCATGTTTCCTGTGCTTCTCAGCTACTTCAGTATTGTAATGTTTGCTCAATCTCCAGTGCAACAGTCTTACCAAATTATCATGTCTTTCAATATATAGACCCTCTGCTATTTAGTGTATCACACCCAGAAACAAGATTTGAGAATGTTTCTAGTTCTGTTTTATAGAACCTGCATTTGTCTGTTTCTCCCGCATGTTCAATGAACTTTTTAAACCAAAGTGCATATAGTTGACGTTCCTGCTCCGTTAATATTAACCTTTCATCTTTTGGTTTAAATTCACCTCTTCTTAACAATTTGTTTGTCAGATCCTGGTTGACTTGAGATTGTTGCAGGGTTTTTTTTGTACTTGCAACTATATTTATGCCTTTTGCACATTTCTTATCTTCTCATCTGATCCTTCTTAATTTTTTTCTTTTTTTTTTTTTTGGCACATTCAGTTGCTGTCTGATTTTTGTTTAGTTCTGGTATGGTTTCCATTTCTACTTGGCACCAATATGCTTCTACTAAACTCAGCAGGGAAGTCATCTTAGATTTGTTCTCTTCATGTTTCAAAACATTAACTATGTTTGAATCTAATGAGGTCAGCAGATATGTACTGTATGCAGTCCTACGACTGCAGAGCTATACATGTAATCAGTTTCGAGGAGTCCTGTATCTCCTTCAGAATGAGGAATATATAATCTTGGTATACTCTGATTTTTATATATCATTTGATAAGCATTAAGCATTTTCTTATTTTCCTGTGCAACTGATCCAATACCTTTTGGGGCCAGTCAATTACCCTGAAACTTTAAGTTAGAACAGGAAGAACAACTTGATTAATAGCTTGGACTTTGTTTCTAGATGTCAGGGATGGTTTCAGTATTAATGTTAGTCTTCTGTTTGAACAATACACTTTTAGATAATGTGAATACAATAGGAGATTCTGGGGGCGATGGTAAATAGCAACTTTATACTTGAAAATAATTTAAAGACTGTGGTTAGAAAATATCATACAACTATCAAAGACAAATTACACACAGTTGTTAGTAGGGACAAGCAAATGCTCTTAGCTCTTTATAAATAAGTAATTAGGCTATTAATACATAGAGACTATTTACATGGTAGTCTGTTCATATAATTAGGCTCATTTGAAAAGGTTGGAAAAATTCAAAGGTATTTTACAAAACAAATAGCTCAAGTTTCTATCTATCTAGATATAGATATCTGCATATGAAGAATAACAATGAACAGGGCTGGTTATAGCCAATTGGACTTATTTGGCCCAAAAGGGCCCTTCTCCCAGAAGGGTCCCTGTACTGGGCCGGGGCAGGCTCATTGTGACTTATGTCACCTGCGAGATCTGTCAAAGATACATTACAGCTAAGTGCAAGGCTTTTTTCCTACCTGACATCTTGCTTTTGCAGTATCTGTGAATCCTATCAGTGGCCTGGACTGCATTTTTTGCCATTCATTACTTTAGTGGCTGGTATAGTATTATTATTACTGCTGCAATCACATGACACGTGTTATCACTCACACTGTTATCTGCTCATTCTCTGTTAGTAGATAGATGCTGGTGCTGAGTGCTCAGATGAGTTTTGAAGTCTAAGCAGAGGTCAGATTAACCATCTGGTTGATGCAGAGGACAGCAAGACCATGTTTAATATGAAGACTAACAGGGGTAGTGTGTTTTCTTTTGTTTCTGTTGCTCAGATGGAGTATATAACTAGGTTTTAATGAATATATAAACATAAAAATTAGTTGTGGAAATGTCAGATTGTATGAAAACAAGCACAAACAAAAAACAGAACAGATGCTGTGATGTGAAGTAACTTATAATTGCCAAGAGTTCTTACAAAATGTTACCAGGACCAATGTATGGCAGAGAAGTCTTGTTGCAGATGCAGACAGGAGCAAAATAATCCAAAAGGAGTGAAACATTGGGTGTGTATGTTGAGTAGAAGGAAGCAGAGGGGGATTGAAAAATTATTCCAATTGTCTAAAATGGGAAAGCAGTAACAGAAGCAAATTGACTCAGAAAGGTTGGTCAGAGATGCCACAGTTACAGAGTCACAAATGAACTGGGAGATAGGAGTCAGAAGAATAGAAACTTAAAGGTAGAAAATGGCTGGGCTGGATTGGGGAGGAGTTTTGAGGTAGGAAGTGTGCTACAGATAGCTGAAAAATCATGTGAGTTTTTTGTGGTCTCCCTACATCCAGGTGGCTTTCCTTAAGGCATTCTGATTTTGTCCCAGTTGTCAAAACATGCTGCTTAGTGGCTACCATAAAATTCCTCTGCATATAATCATTATAATGTCAAGCTATGATTGTAAATGATCTGCAAGCATTTGTCCACTTACCTATTTGGGAAATAAGTTAATAAAAATAAACTTTCATTAATAATTATGTGCATTATAAATGTGGAAGTGTGTGACCAATGCCATTTTTTAAGGAAAGACCTGA